>NW_026875516.1:0-17546 GCF_032173495.1 Musca vetustissima | reverse complement strand
CCTGTGGAGGATATCGAGAGAAAAAACTAGTAACGTAAGGTTCGATAACGAACTTAACCCGTATTTAAACCTAGCCCCTGTGTGGGAGGTTCCAGAAGGAGTAGACCGATATTCCCTATCTTCGAATTTGAACTAAGTTTGGAAGAAATAATAAGATTGGCAAAGTTTGGATGAAATGTAAATTTTCTAAAATGGATTTGGTCCAAAGAAACATGGGGTCTAGAACCAATATTTCGATGAGGCACATTTTCACGGTGTAAATTGTATACACCCTCATTAGCCATAAGGCTGAGGGTATAATTATCCATTAAAAATTTCTGAAATTTGTATTATAGTTTACATAGAAATGTCGGTATAGGTCCACTTTTTGGTTTGTTCCCTATATTTTCATTTCTAGTACCTGCCAGTATATCTATGGTGGAGGGTATACAAAGTTCGGCCCGGCCGAACTTAACGCTTATTCACTTGTTTATATTAAAATAGTTATCTGATTTGTTCCGTGTGTTGTTCCGTGTGTCGTTACGGGGAATAGTCAATTTTTACCCTACAAAGACTATTTAGCCATAAGCATTCCGCCTTCTAAAGACATTGTGATAAAAAAACTCTAACATGATGATAATGAAATATATCGGCAGACATTTAGGCATATCCTCAATATATTGATAACTCCTGAAGGTGAGAATTGAGATAAACAATTAAAATATTTGGTTCAAAATTGGCATATACCGGTCATTAATTAGGCATAGCCCTCATATGATGATATCCCCAAATATTCACTATTTCCTTCACTATGTAATATACTCTACAATGCGTTATCAATATCAGTCCAATTTTTGGATCTTACAGATTTTAGGAAAAATCGCGATTAAAAATTGCCGAAGTTTGTATTTGATGTACATAATGGTTTACATAAATCGGTTTGTATTATCGGTATATGCCCACTTTTTGGTATGTTCCCTATATTTTCATTGCATGTATCTGTCAGTATAACTATGGTGGAGGGTATCCAAAGTTCGGCCCGGCCGAACTTAACGCCTTTTCACTTGTTATGTATTGTAAGTGCAATATATTTAATTATTTTTAACGTCGAAACTCTTATCAGATGAATCTACCGATATTTAACAATCATGCAAAAGAATTTGCAGAAGAATGCGTCATATATTTTAGAAGATTAAGGCAAAACCGTATTCCCTTAACCACACTAAAAAATTGAAAATTCGAAAAAAGTTCTTTCTTATTTAAAAATTAATTTATTTTATTTTCAGATATCCTTATACTTCTTTTTGTTTTTTTTTCACGAATATTGTACCGTATTTCAATGTGATTTGACAAGTATGCACAGAAAACAAATGTGTTTATCCATTTGTGAAGAAATTCGCGATTTCCAACAAAAAGGAATCCATTTAAGGGAACCCCCCCCATTCTCGATTTTAATTTTTCAAGATTTTCAATAGGCTGGTAAATCAATACCAATGGTTGTTAAGGTTTGTAACTTTGCATATATTTATTTGAAGATTTAAAAAGGAAGAAACATAATTTACAAAAAAATTTTGTTCTTGTTTTTTGTGATCAAAGAAAAGTCCGTATTTTTGATGGCGGGCATGATAACTCCTCACTGGAACATCGGAATCCGAAAATTCCAACGGCTTTAGAAAGAGTGCATGTCTGGCTCTCGTATGAACTAGGATTATTGACTTCGCTCTAAAATTAACAAAACGGCGGACCTTTGGAAAAATATTTTTGGAAAATCTGCGATTTTTTATCTTCACCGATTGGCTTTGTCCTAGTTCATACGATAGCTATACAGTCACAGAGAAACGTGCACAAATTTGAAATCTATTGGGTTATTAGTTTTTGAGTTATCGTGCCCGCCACTCGCAAAAGAGAAAAACGCGTTTAAAGTTTGAGAAGCCCTTCAGCCGTCACTTGATGCTGACACAATAAATCGGCTATATCTTCAAGAGTTCTTGAGATTTTTACTTGAAATTTTGTAGGGACATTCTTGAATTAGTGTAGATTGGAATTAAGTCAACAAAAATTTTGACCCCGAGAATGGGGGGCTCCCCTTAATATATATTTGAAATACAAGATTTAAAACCGCTATAACTTTTGTGCGTAGCACCCGAATTTGTGAACGCGAACATATTTCGAACCAAAATCATAAATGTGCTCGCAAAAAAGTTTTTCAATTTTTTTAATGGAATTTTAAAAGAATTTTGTAATTTCCCATATTGCCAATTTTTTAACATAGCTGAAGCGGAGGTTCACCCCATTATAACTCGGGAACTACTTAAGTATATGAAAAAAGTGAATAGTTTTGGGTTAATTGATCTGTCGTTGCAAACTGTTCATGATATTGACCTCAAACTTTATTTTGGTGGAAGCTGTGTCTACTTTAATGTAAAAAAATGTGTAAAAACAGATTGAGGCGACTCATTGCACGGTCTTCGTGTCAAAGTAAAACTAGAAGCCAACAAAATGGGGACTACGTCCCTTATCTATCATTTTTCAAAATTTTAACTGCATCTACCTTTAAATGATGCTGACATTTTGAAGCTCGATTTTGAGTGTTTTTTTTTAATTTTACTTCTAGCTTTAATACGCAAACAGGAATTTATAAAAATCGATTATAAGATTATTGTAGTCGCGAATCTGCGTAATTTGATATGTATTTTCGTGTATGTAGTATGCACAGCTTCAGAGTAATACTCATCCGAAGGTGCGAATTTTGTGCGATCAAATTTCTAAAAAACCTATTTTTCGGGCCAAATTTTTGGATTTGTCAACTGAATGATATGGGTACCCGCGATCAATAAGGTTTTTTACGTTTCGGATGATATAAAATCTTCTTCGTGTAAATCCATCTACTAGAACGGCGGGAACTGGCCTTCCAAAAACACGAAATTTGGCAAAAAATGTTTTTGAAAATATCGCGGATTTATTTGCGTTTTCTGTGTATCATTTCCGCTTCAATAAATGACCTCATACGGATTTTGATCTTTTTCGGAAAGAGAACTTTAAAAACTTCAGTCGAAAGAGAGATGTACGCAATTTATCTCAAAAATAGTGTAAGCTGGCATATCCATGGTTCTTAATGGACCACATTGAAATCGGTATAGATCGATGTATTTTTTTAGGGTGCACACCGAAATCGGATGCGCGTTAATGGCATATGGAGTTTTCGGAAATTATTCGCGTTTTACGATTTTTTGGGTACTTCAATGCAACTTGTGGCACATCTTAGCCGTCAAATGAAATTTCGCAAAATATGTATGGATTGGAAGATAAACTTCAGTACTTCCTGGAAACCGCATGCGCATCAAATGATTTTGAGAATTACGCGATTTACACGCAATTTAAAATGTATATTTCATAATTTTATTTTATTTTAAGATATATTCCTCTTTATAGAACCCCAAGATTTATCGGAAGGGTCTTGATATAATCCGCAAGGCGTATACTTATACACAAAAAGTGATTAGTTTTATATATGTCAATTTTTCGGCGAAATTCGGGTAAAATAGCAGAATAACTCCAACATTTTTTTCTGAAATTTCTTGTAAAAAATTAAAAAAATAAATTTGATGACATTATTTTTTCGAACCAAAAACAAATATTTTTCCTCAATATCTTGTTTTGTTGTCGCTGTGATTTACAAACCGCTACACGGACTTGTGTGATTTTGATATCATTTGATTCATCATGGTGTTTAGATTATGTAGATATTTTTAAATTAATTTTTAGGTGTGTGTATGTCATTAATATAATGAAAATATTTACGTAATCTCCTATATTTTCATTATTTTTCTCATATTTCGCGAAGATGTGCAACTTTTTCGCGATTATTATAATATATTCATATTCTTATTTTACGGAGGAAGATATATATCAACGTTTTTGGTCAATATAATAAACGGCGTAATTTTAAGATTTTTTTCTTATGCCCAAAATTAAAACCTCGATAACTTTTGCGCGCATCAACCAAAAATTTGATCGCGAACGGTTTCGGAGTCAGAACATTTTTCTCTATATATGTACCAAAAATCATTGATGTGCCACAAAAACAAAAAAGCTGATTTTTTGAAAATGGAATATTAAAAAATTGGCAATATTGCCCATATATTTAACAAGTTTTTAGAGTAATTAAAATAAAATAATCGATAAAAAAATCTCTCAAAAAACTATTAATTCCCTGCAATTTTTTATTGCATAACAAATTGTTGATGGTAATGATGATGATAGCGGTTAATAGTTTTTTTCCGCCATGGTTACGTTCAAACCACATTTGGTTTGTCATAAAAGCAAAAACAATTTGTGGAATAAGTGATGAATTAAATTGTATATACTAATTGTTATATAAAATTCCTTCCATTTACAAATATGTATAAACATAAAACAATAATATGCTGAGATTTATTTACACATTAATAAGCAATTATTATTGTTATTTAACTTAAAAATATTAATTGGCATCTGGATTTTATCGGCGTAACAAACATCAATAAAAAAGTGTACTGTTTTTTTAGTAATAGCCTTATATGCATAACATATTAACAATTGTTGGTTATGTTGTATTCGAAGGTCGGAAGTATTTGTTATCACATCACAATTATGTACTTTGCAAATTTAATTGTTAAGTAATAATGAGTGTTTAATTATATTTCCATGTGATCGATTAATGGTAAATTATTAAAATCATATTTGCAATTAGATTTTAATTAATTTATATGTTGAAGAGCTGCGAAGAGGAAAGACATGCACGTTTTTTAATAATTCTAAATTTGTATGTACACATTTTTTCTTCTTCATACTTCAATGCATAATTAACGCATCGCAGTCTACAATTGTCAATTTAAACCAGTAAAACCAGTGAGGAAAAATCAAATGTCGGACGGGGTTGACTATATAATACCATCCATTTGGGAACATGCAAGGTGTGCTAATATATACAAAATCGTCTAAAACTAGAACAGATATAACTATTTTGAAGGACCATTGAATGGGAATCGGGCAAACTTATAAGTGTCATCTACATAGATATTTGAACAAATAAAACCAGTAAGGAAAGTTCAAAAGCCGGACGGGTCCGTCTATATGATACCCTTCACCACTTTGGGGATATTCTACATATGTATCTTTACAGATGTCGTCTTTTCGAAGGAACATTGACATGAAATTTAACGAACTTAAATATGCGATCTTTATCTATAAGTGAACCGACTAACATCAATCCTTACTTTTTAAATAGACTTTAAGCAAACTTTATGCACGCTATTTGGTATGCTTCACTGTTTAAAATGTAATATCAATCAAGCACCCATTGATTATTTGGTTTACAATCAACATGAATAGGTCGAAATTATATATGGAAGCTATGCTATATATAAATCTAAACCGATTTCAAGGAAACTTGTCAGAGATTAATTTATATTAATTTCAGTACGTTTTGTCAATCGGCCTAGCTATGGGTGCACCATTACTTAAAATCGGACGAAAGTATATATAGGAGGTATATGTAAATCTGAACCAATTTAAAAAAATTGACACACGAAAGGTTATAGTACAGGACCGATTTCCAGGAAACTTAACACATATCATTCTAGACCTTATTCCGTACGATATGCCAAATTTCGTTGAAATTGGAAGATATATAAGGACTTTGGAACACCATTTACCTTAAATCGGATGAAAATATATATGGCTATATGTAAATCTGGACCGATTTCCAAGAAACTTAACACACATCATTCTAGACCTTATTCTAGGGACTTTGTTGCGCCATTTACCTAAATTGGGACGAAAGCATATATAGGAGCTATACGTAAATCTGAACCAATTTCAAGAAAATTTGACACACACAACTTCAGTACATTGTACAAAATTGTGTGCGGGTCGGCAAATCTTTCGTTCTTTACTGCCCCATTTACCTTAAATCGAACGAAAATATATATGGGAGCTATATATTCATCTGAACCGATTTTTCGGAATTTGGCACACATCATTCCGCACCTAATTCAGTACTCAATGCCAAATTTCATGCAAATCGAATGATATATAGGGACTTTGGTGCCCCATTTACCTTAAATGGGAGGAAAATATATATGGGAGCTATATCTAAATCTGATTTTTTCCCAATTTCAATAGGGTTCCTCCTTGGGAATTTGTGCCAAATTTCATCCAAATCGGCTCATAAATACGACCTGTACTTTGTGTACAATTTAACATCTACAGACGGACAGACGGACGGACAAGCATAAATCGACTCAGAAAGTGATTCTATGCATATTCTCAAAAAGAACCATGTGTCTATCTCGTTTGCTTTTGCCTGTTACAAACATATGCACAATGACGATTTCAATAAATTTCAATTTAAAACTTTTAGCACACGTCATTCTCTACTCAACACGCAAAACATAATATTGTGTAAATGGAACAGGATATATCGTGCACCATTAGCATTAAATCGGACTAAAATTTTATAAGAGCTATATCTTTATCTGAACCAATGTCAACAAATTTTGTTCAAAATTTTGTCTCAATCGGACAAGTATTGGAAATATGGTATCTATATCTTAATCGGAACCAATTTCAACTAAATTTCGCAGACATCAAACAGGACTTAATTTAGTATGCTGTGCACAAATTTGTCTCAATTGGACAAATATTGGCAGTATGATTTTCCTTTTACATAAAATTGAGCACAACTATATATGGGAGTTATTTCTAGATCTGAACCGATTTGAGGGATACTTTCCACAAAGTAGGTAATACTAAATTCAGTACGTTTTCCAAACTTTGTGCCAATCGGCCATATTTTGGGTCTTTGGTGCACCATAAAGTGAAAATCGGACGATACCATATGGGAGCTATAACTAAATATGGTATGATTTCAAAACTTGACACACGGTATGTTCAATTAACTTCAGTACGTTGTGCGAAATTTTGTGCCAATCGGCCATATTTTGGGGTTTTGGTGCAACATTTACATAAAATTGGATGAAACTATATATGGAAGATACATATATAATTAAGAACCGGTTTAAAAAAAAAACTTAACAGGCGCCAAACTGGATTGTATTCAGCACGCTGTGCAAAATTGTGTCTGAATCGAACAAACCGTGGGAGTTTGGTGCATCGTTTACCTAAAATCAGACGAAGCTATATTTGGTTAAATGATTTAAGGGGACCCCCCATTCTCGGGGTCAATTTTTTTTTGATTTAATTCGATTCTACACTAATTCAAGAATGTCCCTACAAAATTTCAAGTGAAAATCTCAAGAACTCTTGAAAATATAGCAGATTTATTGTGTTAGCATCAAGTGATGGCTAAAGGGCTTCTCAAACTTTAAACGCGTTTTTCTCTTTTGCGAGTGGCGGGCACGATAACTCAAAAACTAATAACCCAATCGAACTAAACTAATAACCCAAAAATAAGGACTTTTCCTTAATTACAAAAAACAACAACAAAACAATAACAAAAATTTTTTGTAAATTATTTTTCTTCTAATTTAAATCTTCAATTATATATGTGTTAAGATACAAACCTTAACAAGCATTGGTATTGATTTACCAGCTCATTGAAAATCTTGAAAAATTAAAATCGAGAATGGGTCGGGTTCCCTTAAATGAAACTTTATCCTAGTTTTCGGACAAAAATTGTGAGTTTGGTGTACCATTTACCTATACTCAGACGGAACTTCGTACTTGAAATATATCTAAATCTGAACCGATTTAATAGAACTTCAACTAAGTCAAACTGGACATAATTAATTTCGCTATGCAAAATTAGGTCTCAGTCAGTCAAATATTGCGAGTTTGGTGCACCATTGGCCTAAAATCGGACTAAACTATATATGGGAGCTCTTTCAATGAAATTTTACACACTTTATCCTAGTCCTAATTCCATACGTTGTGCTAGATTTCGTTTCCGTAGGACAAAAATGCAATTTGTAGTTTGATGTAAAATTTTACTGTGTGTTTAGTGCACCATTTACATAAAATAGGGTAGCTATATTTAAATCTGAACCGATTTTCCCCAATAGGGTTCGTCCTTGGGTCAAATACAGGAGCTGTGCCAAATTCCGTCCAATTCGGATCATAACTGCGATCTGCAGATCAAAAATGCGGACAGACGGGCATGCATAAGTCGACTCAGAAAGTGATTCTATGCATATTCTCAAAAGGAACCATATGTCTATCTCGTTTCATTTTGCCTGTTACAATCATATGTACAAATACATAGTACCCTGTACCATAGTTCGGCGAGGGGTGTAAGATAATTTTTAATTACAGCAAAGTAACTTTGCATTTATATCGCAAACATTCAGTTTGGATTATTTTTCTTATGTCTAGTTTACAACTTTAGTCTCTAAAGTAATTATTTTTATTGCAAACACAAGCAGATATAATGTAAGAAACACTTTTAATTATTGTTCTTGTTGCTTTTTTGCAAATCCATAGAGAGTGTTTAAATTAATTTGCGAAGTGTTTCGTGACATCGTTGGTGGGTATGTTCCTCTTTGTCTCTCTGGAGATAGATAATATAGTTTACAAACGACATTAATTATATGACATTTGTAAAGAACGAATTTTATAAATATGGGTCGATTTTTGGGTGTAGCACCATATAAAGGTTAAGACCCTGTAGACACATGTTGATGATACTAGGAGCATATTAAAAATGTAAATTCGTATTTGTCCACCCTGTCTGAAAAAAGATGTTTTTGTTTATTTTTATTAATAATTTTTCTTTGAATATCAAAATACCTCCTTTTATTTGAAAAATTCGTGTAGCCGATTTCACTATAATTCCCTCTATATGTTTAGCCCTTTCAGTGTCAAAAAAAATTGTTTTTGTCGGAATCTAAAAAAATCTAACATTTTGTATTTAAAATCATATAAAGGGTCATAGTTTAGAAAAAAAGCAAATGGTAATTTTAACCCTCGGCCAGTTTCGTCTGTCTTTCAGCAAAAAGAAAAACATCAATAGTAACAGTACATAGGATAACCGAAAAATCGCTAAAAAGAGAGTACTTTTAAATGTCGAATATATTAGACAAGAACACTGAAAAGGTTAGTCCACAATATACAAACAGAATATCCGTACGCATACATATATATGTTTAAGTATCTCTCATGCAAACGAAATGCTTTATCTATATCAATAGTATTTAGTTAAATAGCTTACAAACACATTTACTAACATATGTTTATTTCCACCACAACCTACCTACACAAGCATACACACATACAATTATCAATGAACCAACCACAAACGTACCTTACTTATTTCTGAGAAATATCCTTAAGGGAACCCCCCCCCATTCTCGATTTTATTTTTTCAAGATTTTCAATGGGCTGGTAAATCAATACCAATGCTTGTTAAGGTTTGTAACTTTGCACATATATAATTGAAGATTTAAAAGAGAAGAAAAATAATTTACAAAAAAAATTTGTTATTGTTTTGTTGTTGTTTTTTGTAATTAAAGAAAAGTCCTTATTTTTGATGGCGGGCATGATAACTCCTCACTGGAACATCGGAATCCGAAAATTCCAACGGTGTTAGAAAGAGTACATGTCTGACTCTCGTATGAACTAGGATTATTGACTTCGCTCTAAAATTAAGAAAATGGTGGCCCTTTGAAAAAATATTTTTGAAAAATCGCGGATTTTTTACCAAAAACCAAGTTAAAAAATAAGGAAGATCTTCACCGATTGGCTTTATCCTAGTTCATACGAGAGCTATACACTCCCAGAGAAACGTTGCAAAATTTGGAACCGATTGGATTATTAGTTTTTGAGTTATCGTGCCCGCCATTCGCAAAAAAATGTTTAGAGAAAAACGCGTTTAAAGTTTGAGAAGCCCTTCAGCCGTCACTTGATGCTGACACAATAAATCGGATATATCTTCAACAGTTCTTGAGATTTTCACTTGAAATTTTGTAGAGACATTCTTTAATCAGTGTAGATTCGAATTGTATCAACAAAAATTTTGACCCCGAGAATGGGGGGGGTCCCCTTAAGTTAAGTGTTTAATTGGAGTAGTGCAAGGTGTTTAAGTGTTGGGTTAATTAGTTTGTGGTCAGACGAATGGGACTGAAAGGGAAAAAATGATGTCAAACTGAATGTTATTAGGGTACAGACAAAATTTTACTAAATTCTTTATTTTAAACAAATACAAAGTTTATTGAAACATTTCCTAAATATATTTTCTTTTTTCTAATTTGCATACAGATTTCGAATTAAATATCCATTATTTGGATTATTATAAACTATTATTACTAAGTCTTACACATCTTACTAACATACATATGTACGAAAATGTGTGTTTCGTAAGAAAACTTTGAAATGAACAAATAATTTTAGTTTTAATTGGAAAAGTTTTGAAAATAATAAACGATATGAATTTGCTAAAAAATGTTGTCGATTGACAATTTTTAATAGTTTATGTGGTAAATTACAAATACTGATTAAAATTCAAATGGGGTTTCTTGAGAGTAAATTTGGAATAAGTTACGTAATTTCTTATGTAATGTAAACCAAAAAAGGGAGGAAAATATTGATATCTGTTTTAAATATGTTCTCCACCATATGTTGGGTTTATGGAATAAACGAAATACCGAACTAGAAACACTTTGATTCGAAAATTAAGATAGGAACTTGAACATAACAAGAATGACACCCTTTACCATACAGAGGTGATTGTGGTTGAAAATCGCGGTCAAAACTCTTAAAATACCGACAATATCCTGTATATAGAACACACATAGCATTTTTGTAAGACCATTGAAATGGAATCGGGCGAAATTAAATGTGCTATCTAAATAGATATTTGAACCAATTAAAAAAAACTCCATACACATAACATTCCTAAATCAATGAAAACTGGCTTGTCAATCGTGCAGACTTGGATTCTTAAGTGCACCATTTGTATGAAATCCAGCAAAATTATGTATGGGAGCAACAATTTTATACATAGTGCAGGAATTCGTCCCCATAGGAAAAACTTTTTTATTTGGTACACCATTCAGATATCTAAACCTGAACCGATTTCAACAAGTTTCAATCTAACAAACATAAGCTCTTCGGCGCTCCATTTATATAAAATTGGACTAAACTATATATGGGAGTTATATGAAAGTCAATAAACCGATCATAAATCAAACTGGACATAATTCACAATCGTACAAGCCTTAGTAGTTTGATATATCGAACGAAGATATATATGGGACCTAGTATCCAAATTTAGAATACGTTTCGATGTGTTCGAATTGGTCATTCCCGGCGAAGAGCTTGCTTGAGGTGATCGACACATTGGTATTTTAGTGCCAACCTTGATTTCCAAAATACTCCAGACACAATAGTCCAAGGGATTGGTATCAGGAGATTTCGGTGGCCATTGTGCGCTGGAAATGAAGCAAGGAACTCATTTTGTAACCATTCTTGGGTGGCGCGTGCTGAGTGCGATGGTGCTGAGTCTTGTTGGAATGTCCAATGTTTGCGTGCCTAAGGATTGAATACACCCTCCAGAATATTTTCGTGATGAAATGAATACGAACGGAGAGCGACCATCGGCTGTTATGGCGGCCCACACCATCACCATGGCCGGCGCATGAGTTTTAGTGGCCAACTGAAGGTGAACATTTTCAGCTGACCTCTTTGCCAAGTAAAAACGATCATTTTTTTTTGTTTACAAACTGCTGGACACCGAATTTTCTCATCGGAGAACACCAAATTCGGTAGTTCATCACTTTCGGCCAAGCGAAGCAATTTTTTAGCTCTTTTGAGTCAATTTTCTTTAGGTTGCGGTGTAAGTTCGAGCTCTGGTACGAGACATAAAAGATGTATTCACATTTAAATGCTGGAGTGCTCTAACGACAGCCAATTGTGGTTTTCCAGCCAATACCCTTCACCACTTTGGGTACATATTTATCTATAAGTAAACCGACTAATATTAATCCCAACACATTCTAAATTCTATTCTAAATTTTGTAAATGGAATTAAAAGAAACCTTACACACGCTGGAATGTTTCACTGTTTAAAATGTAATATCAATCAAGCACCTATTGATTATTTGGTGTACAATCAACATGAATAGGTCGAAATTATATATTTAAGTTATGATATATCTAAATCTGAACCGATTTTTAGAGAACTTGCAGAGATCAATTTATATTAATTTCAGAACGTGGTGTCAATCGGCCTAGCTATGGGTATTTAGTGCACAATTTACATTAAATCGAACGAAAAAATAAATGGGAGCTATATATAAATCTGAACCGATTTTCGCGAAACTTAGCACACATCTTTGGCGACCTAATTTAGTACCCTATACCAAAAGATATATAGGCTCTTTTGAGCTCCATTTATCTTAAATCAGACGAAAATGTATATGGGAGTTATAAATCTGACCCGTTTTTCTCGAAACTTGGCACACGTCATTCTAGACTCAATTCAGTATCCTATGCCAAATTTCATGTATATAGAAAGATTTATAGGGACTTTGGTGCCGATCGGCCAATCTTTGGTGCACATTTTTAATTAAAATTTCAATAGGGTCCGTCATTGGGCCAAATAAGTGACTTGTGCCAAATTTCATCCAAATCGGATCATAAATACGACCTGTACTTTGTTTACAATTTAACAAAGACATAATACCCTGTACCACAGTGTGGTGAAGGGTATAAAAAATGATGTACAACGTTTAGTCTTTGCACAATTACACCGGTTCTTAGAAAAATTTTTCTAGAAAACTTTTTCCTGTGAACTGGAGGTCATGCAAATTTCATTCTAGCAGTTATTATTTCCAAGAATGACCTTTGTCTAAATTGAAATTAAATTGCATTTAATATTAATTTAATAAAAAATAAAAAAATATCCAAATAAATTCTCCCTTTTGTATTAAGTGTATGCATGTCAGTTCATAGGAAATCAGACAAAGCGGTTAAACGAATTATTTACTCTCGGAATGCAGAACTCGATATTAAATTGCAAACAAAATATTTTTATTTGGAAATTTGAAAAACCTTAGCTGCTACATTTGTTTGTTGGTTTGTTTATGTGGCAACTAAATTAAAAATTATTAACCTAATTCGGTTTCATTTTTTCTTACTGGAGGTTGTCTTTTTTTCTATTTATTTGTAGGGGAGAGGGGGGCACCTTTGAACGTGGGGCACCTTTGAACAGCGCTCTTAAAATCTTGGTTTGACATTTTTCCGTCCCGCAACCACATTTTTGTATATGGCAATCTTGTTCTCTATATGCGTAAACCACTTTGGCTCGCTTTTTCAGTTGTCGAAAAATTGTGCATGGGTGACCATGTTTTCTCAGTGTTATTGTAAACTTTTATTCATTTGGTTGTAAGGGCGCAGGAAGAATTCTGTGATAGTTTTCTTTCGTCAAACAAATTTTTTGCATTCCAACAATCATTTCAAACATAACTAATGTAATTTATAATAAAATAATTTATTACAAAAAAAGTTATTTTAAATTTCCGTAAAATTCCATTGGTGGGGCACCTTTGAACATGCCCATTAAACTCGAGTAAAAAAGGAGTTTTTAACTTTTGGCTTCGATTTCTCAAAATTTCAAATGGGCTAATAAGATTACGAAATTAACTGTATTTTTCACCATGTTAATTTTTGTTTTTAAGTCATTTTATGTTTTAATAACTTTTGATCTAAATTTTTTAAATTTTGAACATTTTTTATATATTTTTTAATGAATTCATGCATTTCTGATATGTATGAATAAAATACATACATATTTGAACATAAACACTGTAAAAAACCATATCGTTCAAAAATGCCAACCCCTGTTCAAAGCTGCCCCCCTGGGGGGCAGTTTTGAACACATTGAGTTCGTCCATTAAAACAGTAATAAAATATATTTATAAAGCTTATAGTATGTCATATGTATATTCATTTTAAAGGTTACATATGTACCTATTAGTTAAAATTTATAAGAAACCAAAAATTATATATATATATATTAAAATTATTATAAGGCTTGGCACACACACAAGCATTAAAAGTATTCTATAGTTCCTAACTTGGCTCTCCCCTACACATTTGGAATCTATTTGGTTTGCATTGCCTATACACCAATCCAACATTGGCAACTGAGTTTTGTTTTCAAATGTAAAAGCACCATAACAAGGGTAACAGGTCCAAATTTGCGTTTAGGATTTCCTTAACATTAAACAGGCTGCTTGCATACCAACCATTATTTGTAGCTCCATTGGCTATCATCGCCACACGCCTAGAAGAAGCAGAAGCAAAATGCTTTAAGGGTCCATCCAGACCATAAAACTGTTAATATGGTGCTAAGTAAATTAGCAATAAATCTGTGGGCTTTTCATGCAATCACTATTCACTTTTCCTAGTTCGGCAGTTGTGGTTATTATGGTCTACCACAACATGCTTGGGCAATCATTGATTAGCGATGTTGTTAATGTGGTTGGTTGCTTCGTATCGTTATCATCAGTGTTTAGCCTGGCTACTTTGTGGATATTATAGAGAAGATTAATTTTCTAAGGAGTGCAACTGAAATATACAATTTAATTAATATCTAACCACCTCGCCTAAAGGAACGTCATGTCGTATACTAAACGGTGTGGAGAGTGGAATTATATACATTAATATTGAAAGTTCGTACACATAAGTAAAAAATTGCCAATACTACGGGCCTTTAATTATACACTTTACCACACTGAAGTACATTTTCTTATGTCTTTATGCATATGTTGGTAACAGGCACAATTAAATTTGTACCAAATATAGTACCATGTAGTACTTTTCGTAAACGCTTTCAAAACCATATCCCTAAATAGACCCTAAATCTCAACCCTAATTCGCATTCCAAATTTCAAGCTTTTAGCTCTATCCATTCACATGCTACGAAATTGTACCAAATTAAGTACATTTTAGTACATTTCGGATAGTTATAGTTCGAATGTCCAAAAACTCTTTGCTATATCTATTCTACTCTCCATCAGCGACCACCAATCCAAATTTCAGAGTTCTAGCTCTACCGGTTCGCCAAATACAAATGGTATCATGGTATTACTACTTTACGTACCGTTCTAGTATGAATTTCCAAAATCCCAACCTTATCTGTCACTCGGATTAACTTTGGGTCTTTGGTGCGCTATTTACTTTAAATCGTACGAAACTATTTATTGAAAATATGTAAATCTGAACCGATTTTTCCCAGTTTCAGCAGGGTTCGTCCTAGGGCCAAATAAATCAGCTTTGCAAGGTTTAATTCAATTTGGATCATAAACGCGGCCTGTACTTTGTTAACAATTTAACATGGACAGACAGCCGGACGGCTGCATAAATCGATTCAGAAAGCGATTCTATTCATATTTTCAAAAGGAACCATGTGCCTATCTCATTTTCTTTTACATGTTACAAACATATGCACAAAGCCATACAGTGCGGTGAAGGGTATAATTATAAAGTTTGATATTTTGCTGATACGTTGCTACTACACCTAGGATGTTATTGGGTAGAAAATCTTCCATATAAGGGTCCCCGGTTATCCGGTAGTTTTTTTTAACCGATTTGTTTCTAATTTCATGTTTATACCCTTCATCACACTGTGGTTCAGGGTACTATGTTTTTGTGCATATGTTTGTAGCAGGCAAAAGGAAACGAGATAGATGCATGGCTCTTTTTGAGAATAGGTATAGAATCACTTCCGGAGTTAAATTATGCATGTTGATTTATCCATGTATTCTTGTGAACAAATTACAGATCGAATTTATCATCCAATTAAGATGAAATTTGGCATAGCTAACGTATTTGGCCCAAGGACGAACCCTACTGAAATTGGAGAAATCGGTTCAGATTTAGATATAGCTCCCATATATTTTTTCGTCCGATTTTACCTAAATTGTGCACTAAACACCCAATATTTGCAAAAAAATTTTGCACAACGTATGGAAATAGGTTAATATTGATGTATACGAAGTTTTATAGAAATCGGTTCAGATTTAGATATAGGTCCCATATATAGTTACGTCCTACTTTCATGTAAATGGTGCACACAGGGTTAAAATAGGTCCATATTCATGTATACAAAGTTCTGCTGAAATCGGTTCAGATTAAGATATAGCTCCCATATATAGTATCGTCCGATTTTTGGTAAATGGTGTGCCAAATTACCAATATTTGTCCGATCGATACAAAATTTTGCACAGCCTCAAGTTTGATGTCCGGGAATTTTTTTTGAAATCGGTTTAGATTTAGGTATAGGTTCCATTTATAGTTTCGTCCGACTTTATTTAAATGGTGCATCAAATTCCCAAAGATTGTCCGATTGAGACAAAATCTTGCACAGCGTTCTCTATTATGTCCTGTTTAATGTCTGTGGAGTCTTTATCCTCGTCACGGCACTGTGGTACAGGGTATTATGTCTTTGTGCATATGTTTGTAACAGGCAAAATGAATCGAGATAGACGCATGGTTCCTTTTGAGAATATGCATAGAATCACTTTCTGAGTCGATTTATGTATGTCCGTCCGTCTGTTGATGTTAAATTATAAACAAAGTACAGATCGCATTTATAATCCGATTTGGATGAAATTGGGCACAGCTCAATAATTTAATATATTTTCGACCGATTTAATGTATATGGTTCACCAATGTCCCTATATATCTTTCGATTTCCACGAAATTTGGCATAGCGTACTGACATGAGTCTAGAATGATGTGTGTAAAATTTCTTGAAAATCGGTTTAGATTTATATATAGCTCCCATATATATGTTCGACCGATTTAATGTAAATGGTATACCAAAGTCCCTATATATCCATCGATTTACATGAAATTTGGTATAGCGTGCTGAATAAACACTAGAATTATTTGTGTTAAGTTTTGTAAAAATCAGTGCAGATTTATATATAGCTCCCATATATATTTTAGCCCGATTATGAATGTTCCACCAAACTCTTCATGTTTTTTTCACAATCGTATATAGAAGTACAGATGTAGCCCATATATATTTCGGACAGAATTCGTCTTCCAAGTATTCAACGGGTGCCCGATCGATATTTGCTTTAAATCGATTTACATAATTGTGTTCCATTGTAACAAACGAATGACATGTTTATACATTGATCTAATTCGATTCACATTCAGATAAAGGTCACATATGCATATTTTTAATATACCCGTAGTGGTGAAGGATATCACATAGTCGGCCCTGTCCGACTTTACTACGTTCCTTACTGGTTTTTTACTGCGAAATGTCACCCTTCGAACGATCATAAATCTGAAATTGTTTGATTGATACTTTACGAGAAATCTAGCAGTACAGCCATCTGCCGAAAAAGTAATGGATTTATTTTCCCCAAGCTAATATATTCGTGGTACGAGCAAAATTTTAAGTCAATAAGTGTTTAAAATTTGTCAGTTTTCAATATAAATGGCTATAATTTGGTGTTACCTAAATATCGGTATTTTCGGATTTTTATTCTGAGCCTAGGTAATATTTCGTGATAGTTGCACCCTCTTGCCTGATTAGAGGTCAACAGCACCTT
>NW_026875515.1:0-17917 GCF_032173495.1 Musca vetustissima | reverse complement strand
TAACTGATATGTATTTTCAATAT
Source organism: Musca vetustissima (assembly GCF_032173495.1). Classification (NCBI taxonomy): domain Eukaryota; kingdom Metazoa; phylum Arthropoda; class Insecta; order Diptera; family Muscidae; genus Musca; species Musca vetustissima. The sequence goes on along the minus strand of NW_026875515.1, from coordinate 17,894 downwards.
GTAGCTTAGAGTGGTGTTTTTTCTTACAGTATAAACATCTAAGCGCACTGAAACATTCTCTTGAGTTATGCCCACTCTTCAAACAATTATTACACAAGATATTTTCCCGAGCAAATTCATTTCTCTGATTCACTGTCATATTGTTAAATCTCGGACAATTTTTGAGAATGTGGTTTTTATCACACATAACACATCTATTTGTGTATGTCGTTTGTGCATTTTGATGCACAGTAAATGAAGGTTGTGTTCTAATGGCATCAATTCGCGCTAGAACTTGATGTCTTTTTCTAAAAAAATTCTTCCATTTTTGACCATTTTGGGAGCTCTGAATGGGATTCGAGCGATTGTTCCCATAATGTTAATGTCTCAACCGGAAGTTTTGTTGAGCACAAATAAATTAATATTGGATCCCATTGGTCTACTTTTACGTTATGAGCTTCTAAAATAGCTAGACAGTCGCTAACTGTTGATTGAATTCTTTTGATTTCTTCACTATTTTCTACCTTTGCTGTCGAAAGATTAAAAAGAATATTTAACTGGTTGTCCACTAAAACTCTTAAATTTTCATATCGATTCTTCAAAGCTTCCCATGCCAAGGAAAAGTTTTGATCCGATAAGGGGTAACGATTCTAATTTTCTGCCAGCCTCACCTTTAGTTTTGTTACGCAAATGGTAAAGTTTTTGAACATATCTCTGGCTTCATCACTTTCTGTAAAGTATACACTTTCAAATGCACTGCGTACATTGTGCCATTCTTCATTCAATGATTCTAATTTAATTCCTATTAAACAATCTGATAGCTCATTTTCAGGAGTGTTATCTATTTTAAAGCAAATTTGCAGAAGGTTTTCGGCCTCGTATTCAAATTTAGCATACATTTTTGAAACCATTTTGTAATATTTATTTATTTTAATTTGAAATTTAATTTATTAGTATTTATATATATTTATTATATTATTTAATATTTTTTAAATTGGTTTATTATTTATGAATTTTATTATTTTTGAATATACGAAACACTTCAACTTTCAATTTATTTTAAAAAATAAAAATAAATGAAGTTGTATAAATTTGTAGTGTGTTTGCTGTGTATATTTTCTTATTCTCAATAAATGTTTATTTTTTAAACTTTAAGAGAAAAAATTATAATATTAATTTATAAATATCTATGTATTTTAAATAACTTTTCAAATTATTTTCACTTTTTTATTTATTTTTTCTTTTAATTTTATTATTTTTTGGTTATTTTATTTATTATACTATTATTTTTATAATGGTATTCAAAGTGTGTACTAAACTTTGTACGATACGTTATAAATCTTGCGTTACGTCGCACTAACTACGCAACTTGTAAGGCCACACCAGCTGATCGATAGTCAGTGTAACAAGCAATGACAGTTGACAGATCGATCATACACAACAATGAAACATATGGCAAATGTTCGTTTTGTGTTTGTTGTAAATCATAAACAAAACAACACAAACAGATGTAACAAAGAAAATGAAGCAAAAAATGCAACACAACAAATGTAAAAAAATGATGCAGCAAAGTGAGCGTGATGGTTTTTGATAAAAGATGTTAGTGTATTTGTGGATTTCAATGTGTTAAACAAATATACACACATAAATATTCTCTGTGGATACTTCGATTGTTTTTGCTTACAAAAACAAAATACAAAGCCGCCAATTTCACAATATAAAATGAATTGTTTTGGAAAATTTTGTTATTTTTTTGGAGATTTTTTTTTTTGGCAAATCAGCCGATTCTTTTTATAAAGGCTTCGAAGGACCATGTACAAGTTCCGATACAGGCGTATGGACTTGTAGGGGTTCTAAATCTACAGAGTAGCTTTAGAGCCGAAAGTATTTGTTGCACAAAGACGAACAACAATAAATATGAATATTAGACAACACAACAAGTATACAGGCGATACTTACGTGTTGCTAATTAGGAACTGGTGGTGGTTGGTAAAATAAAACACTTGTTTAATTTAAAAACTCTGGCGGTCTGAATTAATGTTTTATTCCTTTCAAAAACAATTCTTAATGTTTTAGCGGCAAAGTTATTTAGCTTTCTTTCTTGCTTCTTCTTCTTATTTAGCGATTGGTATTCTCTGATGACGATAGGTAATAGTTGAGGTACCGATAAGTAGACTTATCGATGACATAATCGATGGAACCTCAACATTAAAAAAACCACGCCTTGTGTGGATGGTCCTTGAAAAGTGATTCTTTAAAAACTCCACGCCTTGTGTGGATCCTTGAAAGGGTATTTTGCTCCTTGCAAGGATATTTCCAGAACCTCTTTTAAATATTTTTTCTCAGTGTTTTAAACCTAACATAATTTCATTTCTGCAAATAAACAAGCATATTTCAGTTAAGCTCATTTTCAGCTGATAAACGAGAGAAAAAAAAAAATGGCAAAATTTTCTTTCCATTTTTCTAAGGTTTATAAAATTTGTATACCAAGGATCCTGTGCAAGGAATTTTAAGGATATCAATGATGAAACAAACACCACTCATTTGTCCAATACTCGGCTAAATGTAAACATTGTTAAAAAGGATAATAATGGTTGGCTGAATTGCTAAACAAGCTGAAGAAGACAATCAACGGGCATTGTTGAGTTCTGGCCAAACAGAAGTCTTCCTTCTTGAATCTATGCGTGTGTGTGTGAGTTCGACTGCTGGTTCGTGGTAATTGCTAGGCCTGTGACACAGTTTAGCCAGGCGCTTTCACCAGTGGTTTAAGTGCCAACGGAAATTGTTAGGCAGGAAAATGAGAAAGTTTTTTTGTTCTCCGAATTTTTGGCAGCCTGGATGTCCATTCACAAGAAATGTCCTTAGTAAGATTCCAACCAGCCTTTAAGGAAACCAATGTTTTTCCACCATCATGCCCAGCACAATAAAATAACACAACCGGACCATAATCTTTTGTGTCTGGGGTCAGTTGTTGTTGTTCTCCCAGCTTTCCGAACCTCCTGAATTCCTTCAACAATTATTCCAACCATTCTCTAACACTCTACACGGCCTACTTGCACTTTTTCTATGCTATGCTACGCTTCTCCCTCTAAGCCTCCTTATATCCTTTCGTCGGGTTAACATGCCTTAGGCCTAAGAGTCACCCAACCATCCACCATTCCACATCTCTTCCTACCCCACCCTCCTCCTCAACAAACATTTCATAGAGCTTAACATTTAAATGTTTCACATCCTCGAAAGGTCAGACTTCCAAACAGATTTAAGTTTTTTTTTTTAAAGACTACAAAGATGTTCCAAGTACTCCGCTAGAAATAGAGAGAGACAGGAGATAGAAAGAGCGACACTGACGCCGTAGGCGGGTGATTAAGATAACAACAAGTCAAAATAAAAAAAGTAATTGTCAAGATATTCTTTCACTCTCTGTGTTTCCTCTTTGATATGTTTGATTGTATGCAAAATCGAGAAAAGAAATGTGAAAAACGAACTCGCAAGAAAAAGCGGAAAAGCTGATTTTCCCCATGATTCTTGAACAAAGAAGTGACATATCTTCTACTTACCAGTTGACGGGGCTGTTCTTCGTGTGGCACAGTGGCAGGAAAAACGCCAAGTGGAAAATAGCACCAAAGATGATTAGAAGAAGGAGTCTGAAATTGGAAAAGGAAAATAAAAAATTAGATATACATTATATAAGAAAAATTCAAAATATATCGCCCGAAAAACTCTAGAAAGATAATGGTCTTATAGTAGAGGTATTAGCCGAACTAGGCTGCTCGATATATTCAAATTTAACGATTGCTATAAAATGCGATAATAAAAAAGATTGTCCTACTTTGGATACTGTGGGAACAGTTCACTATCCTCAGCCATGAAATGAACTTTATATAATTCTACCCTGGGTAATCAATAAAAACCCCATTAAGGAAAGTACACAAGTCGGACGGGGCCAACCCTTCACTCTTTAGGTTTATTTATACTAATAAAAGAGTAAAGCTATAGAATCTTGAAATTTTGAGTAGGGGTCCGAAAATGCTATATAAGGCTGGGATTTTCAAAAGTCGAACTAAAACGGCACAAAAGGTACTTAAAAGTACTAAATATTGTACCATTTGTATTTGGCGAACCGGTAGAGCTAGAACTCTAAAATTTGGAATGAGGGTCTTCGATGTAGTGTAGATTTACTAAAGGGTTTTATGGACATTCGAATTATATGTATCCGAAAAGTACTAAAATGTACAAAATTTGGTACAATTTCGTAGCATGTGAACGGATAGAGCTATAAGTTTGAAATTTGGAATGCGTATCAAAGTTGTGAAGTGGGGTCGATATAAAGAAAGTGTTTTGGAATGGTGCACTCATGTATACGAAAAATACGAAATTTTGTACAATTAGAATTTGGAGTAACAGATGGAGCGGGAATCCGTCCAAGTGTATGATTGAGATTTTAAAGTAGTTTTGGAAATTTGTAGTTGTGTGTACGGAAAGATTTATATGGTACTGCATTTGGTATAATTTGAATTGGAATGAACCGATAGAGCTGGTATAATTTTTAAATAAGATTACTGTAAGAGTGTAGGATTGAAGTATGGATGTAGGTCTGGAAATGTTAACTTATAGGTACGTAATGCTACTAATTTTGATACAATTTTGATTTAGGTGAACCGATAGTGCTGGAATACAAAAAAATTCTATTTAATATCACTGTAGGGTGTAGGATTGGGGTATATAGGAGGATTTGGAAATTTCTACTATGGTGTACTAAATTGTACTAAATTTGGTACAATTTAAATTTAATGTGAACAGATAGGACTGGAATCATGAAATCGGAAGATAAGATTTCTATTGATTGTATGACATATGTAGGTAGTTTTCGAAATTCGTATTTATGTGTACTAAATGGTACAATATTTATCCAATTTTGATTTCGTTCAACCAAGCGAGCTGTGACACTGTTTGATACATTTTGAATTTTGGTCGAATTTATACAACTATAATCCTGAAATCTGGAGATAGGATCACTGCTGGGGTGTAGTATTGGATTATGTAGGAAGTTTTGGAAATTCGTACTAATTTGTACTAAATTTGGTACAATTTAAGTCATGAGTCATGATATCGGAGTCAGGCAGGAGTCATGATATCGGAAAATATCATTTCTATTGGTTGTATTATACAGGTAGTTTTGGACATTTGTACTTATGTGAGCTAAGTACAAACTGGATTTGGTTGAACCGATAGGGCTGGAACACTGAAAAGGGAAAATAAGATTACTAATGCGTAGTAAATTGGGTAAATACCCGGTAAATTGGGTAAATACCCATTTGTGGTTATTTATTTGGGTATTTACTATATTGAATCGGTAATACAACATCTTACACCCTATTTCCGGGTTTCTGTTAGAATTAGAATGTTATGTGAACCGATATAACTGGAATCCTGAAATTTGAAGTTTATAGCACTAGCAAGGTTTAGGGTATGCTGGAAATTTCTTCTAATGTGTACTAAGTGGTACTTAATTTGGTTTTGGGTGAACCGATGGGATTGGAATCCTTAAATTTGGAACTACTATTCAACGACGTAGCCAGTAGGATGGGAGTATGGATATAATTTTGGAAATTTGTACTTATGGGTACTGAATTTGATACAATTTGGATTTAGGTGAACAAATCGAACTGGAATCTTGAAATTGGGAAATATGATTTTTATTGGATTGTTGTGGTGGGTAGTTTGGATTTAGATGATCCAATAAAGCTGGAATCCTAAAATTTGGAATTATGGTTACTGTTTGGGTATAGGATTGGGTTAAGTTGAGTGGGTTATGTGTATAAATTAGTATACAGCTAGATTTCTGGTACGGTCAGAATTGGTGTGTAGTGTTGAGATATGGGGGTCGATTTGGAAATACGTACTACAGACAGAACCTGACTAAATCGATTTACAAATTTATTATGATCAAGAATATATGGGTTGCAGGGTCTCCGCCAAAAATGTATTTCTGTATTGCATACGAGATGTCAAATTCAATATGAATACTTCCTCGAGGTGAAGAGAATAAAAATAACGCAAAAGAAGATAAATGGTAAATCGTTAGATTAGGCAAGGTATTCAAAATGCCTAAAGTTGGTCGAAATCTATTCATGAAGATAATAAATTAATACCTAGACGGTATTACCTTCTGGCAAAACGAAATGCCAGATTTCAGTTGGAAAATTCGGCAAGAACCCTAAATATACAGAAAGTGGGTGGGTCCATGTCAAAGCGTAAACATAGCATAAACTCATTTTTTCATAAAGATATCGGTCTTAAGGTTTATGAAGTTTATTTAACACGAGAACTCAAACCGGCCAATCACCAACACGATGTTGTGTTTGCTGAAATCCATCGAAAAATCTTGCTTTTAAGAAGCCTCTTTATGGTCCGTCGCAATCATTGGTCCTTATTTTCTCGAAATTATGGTGAATTGATTGCACCGAGATATGATTATATAAGCCAGCAACCAAACTAATGTTCCAGTTCGGGGCATGTTTTCGTACATTATTATCTCTCGAAGATGTAATCACCGAAATTGTATTATTTAACATTTTGCAACTTCTTCTTTTTGTGCCATGAGTAAATTAATGTCTACGTAAACAGTCCAGCGTCGTTTCAAGACTTCAAAAATAAAATTCATGAGGGCAGTTAATCAAAATTTCATGAAAAGTGTAGGGTAAGGCCGTTCGTGATGAGCCTACGGCTGATATTGTGTATTGTTATTAACCGCATAGCTTTCTCAATAGTATGTAATAAACATCCGATCAGTTATCTAGAAATATGGCGATTATCTTTAAATGTGACAAAAACACATATCCTTTCTGGATGGACCAATGGACAAATATTGAAATGTTATTTCAGGAAATGTTTTATTCTCCGAGAAAACGAATGCCAAACTATATCCACAATGATGGGGAAATTGATAATTATGTAAACACGGAAAAAAGCTTAACCACTGGCAGAATTCGAATATAGTCATCGTCTGATATTCAGCTTCTCGATAGCTAGATGGGTCGTTTATTTCTTTGGACAAAATCTGTTTCAGACAATTTGGAGTCGATTTACAAATGTCCGTCTATCCGTCTGTGTGGCCGGCCAATTTCATCCAAACTGTGCGCATTGTAATATTTCTTATAAACTTAGTGGAAGTTTAAAGATTGGGAATATCGATCAACTCCTTCTGGTACCTCCCCCAAAAAATTGTCAAAATGTTGATAACAATTAATTTTGTAATATCATATGGACGGAAATTCCGATTTGAATCAAACTTTGTACAAGCAATTATCTAAATCAAGCCTAGATCAAGTCTAAATATGGGAACCATTTGTGCTCTCCTTCTGGTACCTCCCCCACAAATAACATTTTTAATATTTGCAAATCCAATATTAGGCGAAAGGAATGTCGGACTTAAATCAAACTCTGCACAAGCTTTTGTCTTTACTAAACCTAGATCAAGTTCGAATATGGAACTTATTGGTCCACTCATTCCGGTAGCTCCCCTAAAAGGGTCAAATTTCAATGTACTATATAAATTCAAAATTAGGCAAACGGAATGTCCGATTTGAACCAAATCACAGGTGAAATTCACTTGCGACCGGGGTTTCCATCTATTGAGAACCAATATGCAATCACTACGTGCCACTACTCGAAGTTTCTGAGTATCAATAGCAACAATCCTGGACGAAAGTTATCCAAACTGTTTACAGATTAAAAAGGTGGTTATAATGTGGAAATTAAATTATAATTCTAATAATTCGCTCCTATTAAAGCGACGTTTACATTTTACAATGAAAATTAACTGTCAATTATTCCCTACATCTCGGGTTTCGAGTGCCTTACCAAAATTCTTAATATGTAGAAAGCCAACACATCGTTAACGAAGTCTACCTACATACTAATTGCAGAGATATATATAGTCCTCAGATTTTGCCCACATTTTGTCGAATTCTTTCCAAAGGATCTGTCATTAATGCCGGAATTTTGGAAAGAACTAAAATTAAATTTTTCAAAGTGTTTAACAATAAAAAAGAAATAAAATCTACATTGAAACGTGATAGTAGCCACCCATGTGGGCCGAGGACTTTTCAATTGACCTTATAAATGTGTCTTATTTTTCATTGAGAAATATTTTTAATTAGACGGTCCGATTGCTATACTTTTAGAACACTATTTCGGTGGAAGAGAATTTATTTCAAAGCCATCAGCACGATTTCCTAAAAAATGCCAAAAATGACAAATTATTAATTAAAACCACGTATAAAACCACTCAAAATAATGCATCAAATATTAAAAATAATAAAAAGATTTGAATATAATTTTAAATACCACATCACCGCTCACTACTCACATCTTTTTTAAATTAGCCACATCTCCGAACATTTCCGTCTGTTACACGTCGCGTTAAGAGAGAGTAGCTACAACAAAAAAACTAACAACATCTCGTAGAAGCTTTGCTCAAGGATATCAAAAAGGCAAATTACTTTAGAATTACAAACAAACGAAAGAACGAACCAAGAAGCGAACAGAGACAATCGGACAAATGACCGGGCTATGATGCATTGCAACTGAGATTGCAAAATGAAAACTAGAGAAAATGGCAACAACAACAATGGCAACGAAGAACTGAAACTTTGCGTAAAGTAAACCAAGAGAAGAAATCTTAAGTTTTAGTCAACTTCAGCGAAAAAGGACTTTAGTGCAGAGCAAAAAAAAACAAAACGAAAAAGCGCAACAGAAACGGCCAACGAATATCAAAATCTGTTTTTAACGCTGACAGTGAAAGGCAGCAAAAGCTGGAGAACACGCAAAAAACAAAAAAATGCTGGCAATTGTAGCGTTGCGAAAGTGGTACTATGGTATCGATAAAGGGGTAGGGTGTGAAAATTAAGAAAATCTGTTGGTCCTTGGCAATTTTTTTAATCGACGCCTCTTATAGTCCTTGGCAATTTTTTTGTTTTTAATCCAAGCCTCTTATAGTCCTTGGCAATTTTTTTAATCGACGGCTCTTATAGTGCTTGAAAAAATATATTTTAAAAAGTCCACGCCTCTGTTACTTACTTACATAGCTGGCTTGTGACAGAACTTTCGTTCCATAAGCCGAGCTTAGAAAATATTTCCAGTCACGTCGGTTTTTGTGCAGTTTTTCCAATTTGAAAGACCATTTTCGGCAGTCTTGTCTTCGACTTGATCTTTCCATCGTATTCTTGGCCTTCCCCTTCAGCGTGAACCATCAGCTGGTTCGCTTTTATAAGCCTTCTCGGCTGGGGCATCTTCATCCATTCTCACAACATGACCTAGTCAACGTAGTCGCTGTAGCTCAATACGTCTAACAATGTCGATGTCCGAGAATAGCTGGTACAACTCATTGCTCATTCGACGGCGATATTCACCGTCAACGCAGATCGGCCCATAGATCCTTCGGAGAATTTTTTTCTCAAACACTCCAAGAGCTGCCTCATCTGCTTGCGCAGATCAATATAACAGCACGGGTAGTATCAGCGTGTTGTAGAGTGTGAGTTTGGTCTGGCGGGAGGTGGCCTTGCTTTTGAGATGTTTGCTCAGACCATAGTAGCATCTTTTGGCCATCACAATCCCTCTCTGAATTTCAAAACTGATGTCATACGTTTTATTTATGGCGGTACCAAGGTATATAAAATATTTAACTACCTCGAAGCTGTAGTTCTCAAGTTCCACAGTTGGTCCTAGTCTACTGGACGTCTTGCGGGTTGATACCATCAGCTTGGTCTTAGCCGCATAGCCGTATTAATTTTGCAGAAATGCCAAACGTAGACATGACTTTAAACACCTCTGAACGAATGGGCTGTCGAATGCGGATTTATAGTCGACGAATAGGTGGAATGTGTCGATGTGTTTTTCGTGGATTTGGCGCACAGTCAAAATCTGGTCAATGGTGGATTTGCCAGGTTTGAAGCCGCATTGGCATGGTCCAATAATGTCATTGAACATTGGCTTCAGTCGTTCACACAGTACGCTGGGTAGCACTTTATATGCGATGGGAAGGAGGCTAATTCCTCTATAGTTGGCACATATCGCCTTGACTCCTTTTTTGTGCACGGGACACAGGATGCCGAGGTTCCAATTATGGGGCATGCATTCTTCTAGCCAAATTGTACTAATCAGCTGGTGCATGCTCCTTACCAGCATTTGACAACCAGTCTTGAATAGTTCGCCCTGTAACCCATCGGCACATGCTGCTTTATTATTCTTCAGCCGATTGATTGCTATTCTGACTTCATCTTGGCTAGGTGGTATACACTCCATACCGTCATCTTTTATTGGTTCTGTGGCAACCTCTTCACAGCTACTATTTGATACCAGCAGTTTTTCAAAATGCTCCTTCCAGATCCTCAGCACGCTGTCTGTATCTGTCACCAGGGTTCCTTCTTCATCTCTACAGGAGGATGTGCCTGCGCCAAAGCCTTCGGTTTGGTGTTTTACCCGTTGCTAGAATTTTCGGACTTCATTCTGACTCCTGTACATCTCGATTTCCTCACGCTTTTCTTGTTTTTCTTCTTTTTTTCTGAAAACACGTTCCTCATCTCTCCTTTTCTCCCAATAATTCTTCATCACATTACGTGTTGCTAATGGCTTCAGGGTTGCCCTATATGCTGCGTTTTCATATCAGTAGCATTACGACACTCCTGATAGTACCACGGATTTCTTGATGGTGGTCTTTGGTACCCAAGTGTTGCTTTTGCTGCAGTTTGTAGGGAGTGGGCAATTCTCTGCCATTGTGCTTCTATATTATTATCGGGACAAGGGGTGTTTTCGTCAAGCAATTGGGTAAGTTGAGCGGAGTAGGCTTCTGCTATCTGTTGTGTTTGCAGCTTTTCGACGTCAAATTTCCGTGTTACATTAGATCGCACTTTTGCTACTATATTAAGACGGGTGCGTACCTTGGCTGCCACAAGGTAATGGTCCGAATCGATATTCGCTCCTCTGATCGATTGGACGTCTAAAACACTGGATGAATGCCTTCCGTCTATCACAACATGATCGATTTGATTTCTGGTTGTTCGATCGGGAGAAATCCAGGTGACCTTGTGTATATTGAGATGCTTGAATCTGGTGCTGCTAATTACCATGTTTTTTGCTGCGGGGAAGTCAATGAACCTCATGCCGTTGTCTGATGTTTCTTCATGGAGACTGCACGGTGGGACCAAAGATATTTTCCCTTCCGATTTTTGCATTAAAATCTCCTAGCAGAATTTTTGATGTCGTGGCCAGGGCAGCGATCATTTGCTGTTTCTAGGCGCTCGTAAAATATGTCTTTGGTCTGTTCATCTTTATCTTCGGTCGGAGCATGGGCGCAAATAAAACTTATGTAGAAGTACTTCGCTTTTATGCGGATTATAGCAATTCGCTCATCTACTGTAGTGAATCTGGAGACGATGGATTTTATTCTCCGCAGCCAAATTCACATCTCGATTCATGGCAGCTATAATACAGGGCGTAATCATCTGATTTACTTACGCCAGTCCCATTCCATCGCATTTCCTGTAAAGCAATAATATCGACTTTGTACTTCTTGAGTACATCCGCCAAAGCGAACACTGCGCCTTTTCTGAACAACGTGCGCACATTTCAAGTGTAGATTCGCAGATCTTGGTCCTTCTTACGTTTGCGGGGGTCGTCAACTTTGGGGGGTTGGTTTTCTTTTTGATTGCTTTTTCATATTGTTTGGGTTTTCCCAGAGTGGGCAACTATTCTTATGGGTGAACTCGTGGCACATATTAGCTCACTATTTCATCGGGTGATGAAAATAGCTACCCCAGGTGACACCGCGAGGAGATCAGTGCCCACAATTGAGATGAAAGAGGGACCAAGTAAAGCCAGGACTTCGCCATGTTAAATACAATCAGAGCCGTTGCTTGGTATCTATCACCCCCTACGCCACCCTTGAAAAATATATTTACAAATAATCTACACATGTGAGGGTCCTTGAAAAAATACTCTTTAAGAATTGATTTACCAAATTTCCCCATACCACCCTCCTTTCGTGATTTGAAACACAATCCGAGTCCAACAATGTTTGTGCTGATTACAGCGCAAATAGCTTTTGATTTTACAAATCAAAACTTTTGTGCGCGAACGTGATTTATGTGAGTGAATAAAAACTTCAACTAGCTCAAATGGCAACGCATATCGCACACACACACACACAAGTGGAGATATTTCCTCCTACCTCCCTTAGGAACTGGACATATATATCAGAAGTCATCTTGAAATGGATACCCCGCTCACTCAAACACACACACACCGAAACTGAATTACTGTATTTGAAATGAAACGAAGTACCAAAAATCCAAACTCTCCAAAGTGATATTCCTACAATTGAAGCGGCAACTGTAACCAGGAAAGCATTACCAAATAGCTTTCCATGGCCAGAGAGATGCTGCTCCGCTGTTGTTGTTGGGTTCAAATTTTTTGTCAACAATTGTTACAAAACTAAGGATATCACTCACAAAAATATATTTTTATTTTTTTCCAAAAATGCACCAAAGAACATCACCAACGAAGTTTTGGAAGCTAACAGCCAGGGACCCAACCGAATGGCATTAGTCTGGGTCATGCACGAGCGCACGCACTGCAAAAAAATCACAAATGCCAATGCAAGCACAGCGGAGGAGAAGTTGAAAGAAAAAACAATCTATGCAACTCATAATGGCATGGCATCAAAGGTAATGGAAAAGAGTTTCGAGTTCCAAATACCCAAAACCCCCTCCCGTCACCATTGGAGTCCATTTCCCTCCCTCAAAAAACCCTCAAAGTGAAAGAACGAACAAATTGCCGACTTTAAAAGCGTTAACTACCTTCATCAATATTTTCTAGAAGCAGCAGCAGGACAAAAAGTTCACAGTAGGATCCCTCTAACCCTTCTCATCCCCTATCTACCCCTCCCTTAACCTCCAACCCTCCATTGTTTTCTATGCCTTACCTTTACAACTTTTGACCCTCTCTCCCACAAAACCCTGCTATTTTACAATTCAACAATTGTCATCGCAGGTTTATAGAGTCCTCCATGACGGCAATGATATAACAGACAAACCGACCGACCAACAATACCGTAAAAGGAAGCTGGCAAGGAAGAAATCACAATGTCCTGTCATTTGTCATAAAAAAACCTGCAACAGCTAACAATTGATAAATGTTTTACATTCTGTCAAGTCATGTCGGTTACTTTAAAACATTTTTAGAAACAAAAAAAAAAACAAATGGGAACATACTTCATCCTCGGAATTTCGAAGTTGATATTTGGTGTTATTTGCTTTGAGTGGTAGCAGCAGAACAGTTGCAAAACGAATTGTGTTTTGTGAAAACAAAAAATTATATAGAATAGGATTTTTTTAAAAGACAAAGCTGCGTTTTGCATGATTTCATTGTAAGGGTATGCAATTTTTTTAACAGTGCACTCTAAAAGTATGCAGCTGTTTTAAACATATTTTGTAGGCGTGGATTTTTTAAAAATATTTTTTTGGCTCCTAACATAGGCGTGGGGATGACGTAGAGGATGATAGATACCAAGCAACGGCTCTGATTAGCTTTAACATGGCGAAGCCCAGGATTATCGTGGTCATTCTTTCATCTCAATTGTGGACACTGACCTCCCCGAGGTGTCACCTGGGGCAACTATTTTCATCACCCGCTGAAATAGTGAGCTCATATGTGCCGCGTGTTCACTCATAAGAACTATACAAATATGGGTTAAAGCTTCGGTTGCGCACACACGGAAGATCCCTCCTCCTATAAAAAAAAACAACGAAAAAGAAAACCAAACCCCCCTAATGTTGACGACCCCCGCAAACGGATAAAGGACCACGATCTGCGAAACTGCACTTTGAATGTGCGCACGTTGAACATAACAGACGCGGTTTTCGCCTTGGAGGATGTACTCAAGAAGTACAAAGCCGATATTATTGCCTTACAGGAAATGCGATGGAAAGGGACTGGCGTAAGTAAATCAGATGATTACGCCCTGTATAATAGATGCCATGAAACGAGACGCGATTTATAGTTAATAGGAGAATAAAAAATCTCGCCTCCAGATTCACTCCTGTGGATGAGCGAATTGCTATAATACGTAAAAAAGCGAAGTTCTTCTACATCAGTCTTATTTGCACCCACGCTCCGACAGAAGACAAAGATGAGTAGACCAAAGACATATTTTAGGAGCGCCTAGAAACAGCATATGACCCCTGACCTGGTCATGACATTAAATTTGTGCTAGGAGATTTTAATGCACAAATCGGAAGGGAAAATATTTTTGGTCCCACCGTCGGAAAATTCAGCCTGCATGAAGAATCATCCGACAACGACATGAGGTTGATTGAATTCGCGGCAGCAAAAAACACGGTAGTTAGTAGCACCAGATTCAAGCATCTCGATATATACAAGGTCACCTGGATTTCTCCTGATCAAGAAACGAGAAATCAAATTGACCATGTCCGAAAATTCTACCAACCGGTAAAACACCAAACCGAAGGCTTTGGTGCAGGCACATCCTCCTGTAGGGACGAAAATGGAAACCTGGTGACAGATTCAGATAGCGTATTGACGATCTAGAAGGAGCAGTTTGAAAAGCTTCTGGTATCAAATAGTGGCGGTAAAAAAGATACCCCAGAACCAATAAGAGATGATATGGTATAGAGTGTATAACAACTAGCCAAAATGAGGTCAGAATAGCAATCAATTGGCTGAAGAATAATAAAGCAGCAGGTGCCGATAGTTTACAAGCCGAACTATTCAAGACTGGTGGTCAGATGCTGGTAAGAAGCATGCAACAGCTGAGTAGTACAATTTGGCCCAATGATTGCAACCTCAGCATCCTGTGTCCCGTGCACAAAAAAGGAGACATCTACAGAGGAATAAGTCTCCTTCCCATCGCATATAAAGTGCTATTCAGCGTGCTGTGTGAACGACTGGAGCCAATAGTTAATGACATTATTGGACCATTCCAATGCGGCTTCAGGCTTCGCCAAATCCTGGGAAAGATCAACGAAAAACAAATCGACACATTCCACCTACTTGTCGACTATGAACAGCCCTATCCGTTTAGACGTGTTTAAATCCATTTCTACGTTAGGCATTCCTGCCAAATTAGTACGGCTATGCAAGATAACTTTTACTGACACAAGTTCAGCAGTTAAAGTCAAAAAGGACCTCTCGTAGCCCTTCAATACCGAACGATAATTCAGACAAGGTGATAGTTTGTCGTGTGCTATTTTTAACATACTTCTGGAAAAGGTCATGCAAGTGTGAACAGAAATGACACTCTGTACACCAAACGGCATATGTTACTCGCCTGCGCCGACAACATCGACATAATGGTTCGAACATTGCGAACGGTAGCAGCCACCTTTGAACGACTTGAGAAAGAGTCGCCAAAATAG
Source organism: Musca vetustissima (assembly GCF_032173495.1). Classification (NCBI taxonomy): domain Eukaryota; kingdom Metazoa; phylum Arthropoda; class Insecta; order Diptera; family Muscidae; genus Musca; species Musca vetustissima. The sequence continues at coordinate 2,481 of NW_026875515.1, read as the reverse complement.
GTCTGGCATTAAATGGCGAAAAGATGAAACTGAAGGTATCAACGCGCAAGACATCCAGTAGACTCGGGCCAACTGTGGAATTTGAGAACTACAGATTCGAGGTAGTCAAAGATTGTATAAACTTTGGTTCCGTCATAAATAAAACGAATGACATCACTTTTGAAATTCGGAGAAAGATAGTGATGGCTAACGGATGCTACTATGGTCTGAGCAAAGAACTCAAAATCAAGTCCACCTCACGCCAGACCAAAATCACACTCTACAAGACGCTGATAATACCCATGCTGTTATATGGATCTGAAGCATAATTACTTGTGCAAGGAGATGAGACAGCTCTTGGAGTGTTTGAGAGAAAAATTCTCGGAAAGATCTATGGGCCGATCTGCTTTGACGGTGAATATCGCCGTCGAATAAACCATGAGCTGTACCAGTTATTCTCGGACATTGACAGTGTTAGACGCATTACGCTGCAGCGACGACGTTGGCTAGGTCAATTTTGTGAGAATGGATGAAGATGCCCCAGCCCAGAAGGCATATAAAAACGAACCAGCTGATGGTTCGCGCAGAAGGGGAAGGCCACGAATAAGTTGGAAAGATCAATTTGAAGACAACATTGTCGAATATGGTCTTTCAAATTGGAAAAACTGCACAAAAGACCGACAAGCCTGGAAATCTTCTTTAAGCTCGGCTTAATTAACGAAAGTTCTGTTACAAGCCAGCTAAGTAAGTAAGGATTTAGGATAACTGTGGGGCTGTGGGTTTGGGTTAAGTAGGAAGAGTATTGGAAATTCGTACAACTGTGTACTTAATATGGTACAATTTAAATTGTGGGTGAACCAATAAACTTAGGATCCCGAAATTTGAATTTGGAACCATTGTGGGGGTGTAGGATCGGAGTATTCAAGAAATTTTTTTGGATGGTTGAGATGGGTACTCTTGGAAATAATGTGTCCTAAATGAAACTATATTTGGTACAATTTGGATTTGGGTGAACCTCTCGAGTCATGAAATTTGGTACTAAATGGTACTCGAATTTAATTTATGGTCGATATTAATGTGTGGATTGCTTAGTTTTTCTGACAAAATAATATGTTAATACATCTTTAAATATATCCCACATTTGCTAACGAAGTAGCGGGCATATACTAGAAGGTTATAAATTTGAAGCTGATGTATGGACTGTAAAAAGTTTGGATCCTATACAAATATGTTACAATTTCCATCCGCCGAAATCTATTTACTTAAGGGACCCCCCCCCCCCATTCTCGGGGTCAAAATTTTTGTTGATATAACTCGAATCTACACTGATTAAAGAATGTCCCTACAAAATTTCAAGTGAAAATCTCAAGACCTCTTGAAGATATAGCCGATTTATTGTGTCAGCATCAAGTGATGGCTGAAGGGCTTCTCAAACTTTAAACGCGTTTTTCTCTAAACATTTTTTTGCGAATGGCGGGCACGATAACTCAAAAACTAATAATCCAATCGGTTCCAAATTTTTCAACGTTTCTCTGGGAGTGTATAGCTCTCGTATGAACTAGGATAAAGCCAATCGGTGAAGATCTTCCTTATTTTTTAACTTGGTTTTTGGTAAAAAATCGGCGATTTTACAAAAATATTTTTTCAAAAGTCCACCATTTTGTTAATTTTAGAGCGAAGTCAATAATCCTAGTTCATACGAGAGCCAGACATGTACTCTTTCTAACACCGTTGGAATTTTCGGATTCCGATGTTCCAGTGAGGAGTTATCATGCCCGCCATCAAAAATAAGGACTTTTCTTTAATTACAAAAAACAACAACAAAACAATAACAAAAATTTGTTGTAAATTATTTTTCTTCTCTTTTAAATCTTCAATTATATATGTGCAAAGTTACAAACCTTAACAAGCATTTGTATTCATTTACCAGCCCATTTAAAATCTTGAAAAATTAAAATCGAGAATAGGGGGGTTCCCTTAAATGAAGTTTTCAGACGAGTCTTGACAGGATAAATATTTTGTCATATCCTCTAATATTTTTTTAAATAATCGGTCATATTTCAAACATATATGCCGCCATTTTGCAGCGCATTCTTCTTTGTTTTCCAACACATCAACGTGATGATATGTTCCTCCGAATAACACAAGTTTACAACAGAATATTTTAACACTTTCAAATCAAAAAGTTTTATTTGTGATGTGATTTCATTGTGTTTCCTCCGAGTCAGCCCAGATTTAAAATTGCTACAATTGTTTTGTTTTTTAGCAAAACTAGCCCAAGGCAAATACTTTTGATGGCAAGTTTTTGTTTTTAGTTTTTTTTTCTCACAGACCCCAATTGCATTGGAGAAGTCACTGACAGCTAAATAAAATGAATGGATGAATAAGCAGAGTACAACAGTCAGGCGGGTGGTTATCCCACCACCCACACCCATCCACCGGCTTACATTCAAATACCATCATTCTAACCAATCTCCATGGCATCATCGACTCGGCTGCTGC